>NC_134687.1:479803306-479840806 GCF_050947455.1 Rhinoderma darwinii
CACCTAAACCACTAAATATAAATAAATATGCACTAAAGCTAAATCTACTTATAATAGGGAGGTTCTTAGTGCACATTTTGATCAAAAAGTGTTTGCCCACCTGCCACGACAAGGCGACCTCTGTAAGGTGGGAACCTACGCTGCACATACACCCAGAACTGGGACTAAGCCTACATATATACCTGGGGCTGGTAGGATCCAGCATTGAACTAATTAAAATCACCCAGGGCAGAATGGGAGGAGTGCAAGAACAAAAATGGAGGCAGTCACTAACCCCACATATATGGATCACATAAACAACAAACATTTGAACAGCACATTCCAACTAAATGATATAAAATGTGTATGCAGGTGCAGGACACCTGTGACTGCAAATATACAGCAGAAAAAGAATGGCGACAGCACACTGCGACACTAATGCCACCTAAACCACTAAATATAAATAAACACATATATATATATATATATATATATATATATATATATACACATACACACACACACACATACATACACTATATGTATATATATACACACACACACACATACATACGCTATATATATATATATATATATATATATATATATATATAAATATATATAAAAATATATATAGTAGGTAGAAAAAAGCAGCACTTCAGAGAATTCAAGTATCGCGGTGCTATGCGTCCTTGACCGTCATCCACACGGTCCTGAATTGGATACACACACGAGGAAATAGACGCAGCGCTCCAGGAGTAGTTGCAAAGATAGTGGTTTATTCACCCATGTACAGAAATAGCTACGTTTCAGTCCTCTCAGCAGGACCTTTGTCAAGCAATAGTGATATGTGTCAATCAGGGTTTTATACCCTCCACATCTGGACATGACCAATGCAGAGATGTCAGCATTGAGGGGGTTAATACAGAATCAGGACCTCACCATCAAGTCGGCTGATAAGGGTGGTGCGGTCGTGATTATGGATACCCCAAAATACATTAAGGAAGCTCTTAGGCAACTAAATGATGGGGCAACGTACACATTATTGACACATGATCCCAAGTGGGATATAGCAAACAAAATAGATTCACTCTTGGAAGATAGGTTTAGCAAAGGGTTAATAGATACAAAATTAAAAAAATGTTTGATTATACAATCTCCAGTTACTCCAATACTATATTTGTTGCCTAAAATTCACAAATCACTGACTGACCCCCCTGGCCGACCGATTGTGTCGGGTAGAGATTCGATTTGTAGTAATATCTCCATATTTCTGGACAAGGTACTTAGACAGTTTGCTATAGGGGCAAGATCTTATATTCAGGATACATGTGATTTTTTTACACATAAGGAGAGGTCACTCCTTTATTTTTGAAGCTTTGCACCAGCCTAGTCAGGCATTTGTTCACAGTGCTGCTCCAATCCTCTGCTTTTTTATATATATATATATATATATATATATATATATATATATATATACACACACACACACACACACACACACACACACATACACACACTATATATACATGCATACATGCACACTATATATACATACACACTATATATACATACACACATACACACTATATATACATACACACTATATATACATACACACATATGAGTTATATATACACACACACACACACACACACACACACACTACATATACGTACGTACGCTATATATACATACACACATACACTATATATACATACACACACACACACATACACTATATATACATACACACAGACACTAAATATACACATACATACATACACAATATATACATACACTATACACATACATAAACACAAACACACACACACTGTATATACATACAAACACACACATGTACACATTAGAGACAAACGAATATGCACATTATACACATATAAAGTACACATTGTAAACACATGCACTTACCTTTTATGTAGATAATTGTGAAGGGCGTGCAGCAGCTTTGATGGCCTGACACAGTGCCGCAGACAGTCTCCCCTCCCCCTCCCTCACGTCCCGACTAGTAACTGCAGCAGCAGGAGGAGAGATGTGTACAGCAGAGAAGGGGGCTGGAGGGGGAGCTTCTAAAGCAGCACAGGGAGAGATCGCAGCAGAGACCACAGCTGCTAATAGCTGTGAGTCGGGCAGAAGCTCACCTCGCCTCATGACAGGTGCGGCCCTGGCACCGGGGCCCCCTCCGGTGCTAGCGACGCCACCGGGCATGAGGGGGGTACATGCGGTTCGGGCAGCCATGCGCCCCCTGGGAGCCTTGGGCCCCGGGCGGCCGCCCGAATCGCCCTAATGATGATCCGCCACTGACGCTCGGCCAAGCTGAGTGTATATGGGGAACAGGAAAAGGAAAGAAAAATCCAGCGCTGTGTTGATTTTAAAAAGGAAATATATTCCCAATTTTATTGCAGAAACAATTAAAAAACACACGGAGACGCAGTCTCAAAGTGTATGTGGTAGCGGGCTGTGTATGGGGAAGTCGGGACGAATAGCTGTTGCCTGTACAAGTATTTGGCCATCAGCTTTCTCAGGCTGCTTTGTTACAAATAATTAATTTATGCATTATTCTGTTATTTAAAGCAGTCATATTATAATCAAAGAAATATTGGATTGTTCTTTTTTTATGTTAATAGATAGATTTATAGCATTATCTTAGCCAGAGACATACAGTAATTTGATTAATACTTTACAATGTTCTTTGACCAGAAAGCCAGAGAAAGAGGTGCAGTAATAATAAAGGAGCCCTGGATTGAAGAAGATAAAAATGGAAGAGTGAAATTTGCAGTAATTCAAACGGTATTAATATTTACATTTCTTTTCATTTAATATGTTTAATTTAATAATTTCATTTCTTATTATCTAGCAATCCTATCCTGGCACACAAACTATATGCCATCCTATGCAAATGTGAGACTTTATTACTTGCAGTTTCAGACTATTATAAATGGCTAATATTATGGCTAATATTATGTTGCATCCCCTCGTGCCTCCAAAACAGCTTTCACCTATGAAAGCATGGACTCCACAAGACCTCTAAAGGATTCCTGTGGTATCTGGCACCACGACGTTGGCAACAGATCCTTTAAGTACTGTAAGTTACTGTCACGTTGGGTACGTGGACCCACTGGGCCGTACCGCCTTGACGGTATGGCAGCTGGCCAACAGGACACAGGACAAAGTCTATAGTTCAATAGGTGTACATGTGGTAACTTTCAGACAGTAGCTGAACAGTCTCAGACGGGACTTTGGCAGCAGGCAGGCACCAGGCTTGGTGTATCGGAGCAGGCATGGACTCTTAAGGAACCATTTGCATAGATTAACATAGGTAACGACAACAAAGCTCAGCCAAGGCAGAAAGGGGCAGAGCCCTTCTTATAGTCCAGGATCATGGGCTAATTAATTAACAGATTGAGGTGCGTGCGCTGGCCCTTTAAGACCGGGCACCAGCGTGCGCGCGCACCCTACGGGACACAGCAGAGCGAAGCGGAAGTGAGCACTGGCGTCTCCTGAGGAGATGCAGGCCAGCGCTCACAGGACCATGGCTGCGGCCGTCAGGGGGTGAGTAAACCTGACGGTCCGCGGCTATGGATGTTACAATATACCCCCTCTTACACCCCCTCCTCGGGCCAGAGTGGGAGAGAAACTTCTTCAGGAGGGTAGGAGCATTGAGGTTCTCCTATGGCTCCAAGGACCTCTCTTCAGTACCAAACCCCTTCCAATCCACCAAATAAAAAGTTCTTCCTCCTGCTCTCTTGGCGTCTAAGATCTCCTTAACCTTGAAGGTATCTGAAGAACCGCTGGAAGCCACTGCAGGGCTAGGAATCTTGGTATAGCGGTTCAGGACTACCGGCTTCAGGAGGGAGACATGGAAGGAGTTCGGGATCTTGAGGGTAGGAGGCAGCCGAAGCTTGTAGGAGACAGGGTTGATCTGTTGCAAGATCTCGAAGGGTCCGAGGAACCTGGGAGCAAACTTGTATGATGGCACTCTCAGTAGGATATTCCTGGAGGACAGCCAGACCTTGGTGCCTGGGAGAAATTGAGGAGGTTCTCTTCTCCTTGTGTCTGCCTTCCATTTCATGCCGTCGACCGCCAGCAGAATGGAGGATCGAGTCTGCTGCCAGATCTGCAGGAAGTCCCTAAAAGCAGAATCAGCTGCTGGTACCTCGGACATAACGGAGACCAGGAGAGGAATTCGTGGGTGTTGGCCATAGACAATGAAGAACGGTGTGGTTCTTGTGGACTCGCTAGTATGATTATTGTACGAGAAGTCGACCCACGGAAGAAGCTGCACCCAGTCATCATGCTGCTTGGATTTGAAGTGGCGTAGGTAGTTCTCCATGATCTGATTGATCCTCTGAGGAAAAGTCCAATCTTACTGAAATGAATAGGGGTAGGGAGATGGACAGGTGAGCCCTAATTTACCCACAACTCAGTCCCTGCCTACTTGCACGGCCCATCCTAAGTGACGACGTACAACTGGGCGATGGTCCCTACGCTCAGTAAGTGCAAGACAGACAACACAAGACAAGGGCACACAGAAGCAAAGGGGGGGGTAGGGCCAGTTACCCACGGAGAAACCGTGAGCAACAGGCAGTGGTGAACCAGCCGAATCAAACCAGGGGAGTACGTAGAAGCAAAATTAGAGCAGGGGAATAGTCAGGCAAGTCAGGGTCAATAAGTAACAGCGGTCAATCGGGTGAATAGCAGGAATCGCAGTGCCAGGAAACCAGACAATCACAGGCAAGGAGCATGCTGCAAGTGAGGGTATAAATAGACCAAGGGCGGGAGCTAGAACCATCAGGCCAGGCTGTGATAGGTTCTCCCTCTCCTCAGCCTGCAAGCCTGAGTGGTAACAGATCGCGTCACTCTAGCAGACCTTGCAGCTGATGAGGGCTGATTAACCCCGGGCGTCGACACAGAACCTGTGTCTGGCAAACCCTTTACACTTACATTGAGGAGTTTACAGAGGGCTCTCCAGAACCTAGAGATGAACTGCACCTCCCGAACAGACACAATATGCTGCGGTAAGCCGTCTCGGCGGAAGATGTGTTGGATGAAGTGGTTGGCCAGTCGAGGAGCAAAAGGAAGGCCGGTCAGCGGAACGAAGTGGGCCATCTTCGAAAATCAGTCAACCACCACCCAGACAGTACTGCATCCCGCGGAGGGGGGCAGACCCATAACAAAGTCCATTGCTATATGCTGCCAGGGAGAAACAGGCACAGGCAGCGGTTGGAGCAAGCCAGCAGGTTTGGAGTGAGTGACCTTGTTAGCTGCACACACCGAGCAGGAAGAAACAAAGTCCATGATGTCTTTGGGCAGCGTGGGCCACCAGAAATGACGGGCAATCAGGTTTCGAGTCTTACAGGTACCCGCGTGACATGCCAGTCTAGAGCAGTGTCACAAGCGCAGGATTCTCCCTCTGTCAGCCAGGCGCACAAAGGTACTCCCCGGAGGAATGTCCCTAACTTGCAGGGGGTTAACAGAGACAATACAAGATGGATTAATAATATTTTGTGGAGATTCCATGGTGTCCTCTGTCTCGAATGACCTGGACAAGGCATCGGCCCTCACATTCTTGTCGGCCGGGCGATAATGGAGCTCAAACTGGAACCTAGCAAAGAACAGCGACCACCTGGCCTGACGAGGGTTCAGCCGTTGGGCCGTTTGCAGATAGGTGAGATTCTTGTGGTCCGTGAAAATCAGGATGGGATGAACTGCGCCCTCTAGTAGAGGTCTCCACTCCTCCAGGGCCAATTTGATGGCCAGTAACTCCCGATCCCCAATCGAGTAGTTGTGTTCCGTGGAAGAGAAGAGTCTAGAGTAATAGGCACATATCTTTGCCTTGCCCTTGGGACCTCTTTGGAACAGTAGTGCACCAGCACTGACAGAGGAGGCGTCCACCTTCAACGAAAACTGTCTAGATACATCAGGATGATGGAGGGTAGAGGCTGACGTGAAGGCATTTTTTAGGCTATTAAATGCTGTTTCCGCCTCTGGAGTCCACACCTTGGCGTTCATGCCCTTTTTGGTGAGAGTAGAGATGAGAGATGTCAGTGAAGAGAAGTCTGGGATGAACTGTCGGTAAAAATTGGCGAATCCCAGAAACCGCTGTATGGACCTTAAGCTTTGAGGCCATTCCAATACGGCCTTCACTTTCTCCAGATCCATTTTAAGATTCTGGTCCGAGACTATGTAGCCTAAGAAGGGTAGAGAGCTCCTCTGAAACATGCACTTCTCCAATTTGGCATAAGGGGCGATTCTCCCTCAATCGCAGCAGAACTTGGCGGACATGTCTCATGATGAGTCAACGAATCTGGAGAGAAAATTAAGATATCATCAAGATAGACCACAACACAAACATAGAGGAGATCCTGGAAGATGTCATTGAGAAATTCTTGGAAGACTGCGGGGGCGTTACATAGGCCGAAGGGCATCACCAGATATTCATAGTGCCCGTCTCGGGTGTTGAATGCCGTCCTCCACTCGTCACCTCTGCGAATCCGAATTAGGCTGTAAGCCCCATGCAGATCTAGTTTGGAATTTTTTTAGCTCCACGTATGCGATCAAAAAGTTCAGAAATCAATGGCAGCGGATATCTATTCTTGACCGTGATCTGATTGAGACCCCGGTAGTCGATACAGGGTCGCAGAGAACCGTCCTCTCTTGACAAAGAAGAACCCGGCTCCTGCTGGGGAGGAGGACTTCCATATGAAAACTCTCTCCAGATTCTCCTTAATGTAGGCAGACATGGACTGAGTCTCTGGCAAGGAGAGAGGGTATACCCTACCACGGGGAAGAGAGGCATCAGGAATCGGCTTGATAGGACAGTTATTCGCCCGGTGTGGAGGCAGCTACTCCGCCTCTTTCTTGCTGAAGACATCCGAAAACATGGCATAATGAGAATCCCATCAAGGACTGAAGATGAGGAGGCGGGACCGGATGGATCTGCCCCAGCCAGCGGTCAAGGCACTTGGGACCCCACTGGAGAACATCTATGGAATTCCAGTCCAGAACTGGGGCATGTAGTCAGAGCCAGAGCAGGCCCAGTAGTACAGGATCGACGGCCTTGGGTAGAACAAGAAACTAGATGAGTTCGGTATGAAGAGCTCCTAACTAGAGCCTCAGCGGTTTGGTCACAGCGATAATCGGGTCTGGCAGAGGTCGTCCATTCACCAAGGCGACGATCAATGGCCTCTCCAGGGAGGTCGTAGGCAACTGGAGGAGAGCCTTGTGGATAAAACTGGCTGCCAACCCTGAGTCAAGGTAGGCAGAGACCCGGTGGTTCTTCTCGCCAGACATAATAGTCACGGGGATGTAGAGTCTCGAGGAAAAGTCTCTATCCAGCGCAGTGTCGCCTAGGGTTGTCTCCCCAACCAATGGCCTCCGAGGCCTCAATAAAGACAAAGTCTCAAAGTGTGTCTGCGTTGTTTCTCCTGTATGGATAATTTAAGCCGGTTTACTTGCATAGGCTCTTTAGGTGGGACATCTGGTGAGGGTGACGGAAGATGCTGGAAAGTGTGTGCCGGCCTCAGGAGCCTTCTCTTCCGACGAATCTCCTGGGTTCGTTCCCGGAGCCTCATATCAACCCAGGTGGCAAGCAAAATAAGAGCGTCCAGGGTGGATGGCAGATCACAAGCAGCCAATTCGTCCTTGATCTCGGACGACAGTCCCTGCCAGAATGTAGCCACTAGAGACTCATCGTTCCAGGACAGCTCTCCTGCCAGGGTGCAGAATTGAATGGCGTACTCGCCCACGCAGGTGTCCCCCTGGCGCAGGTTCAACAAGAAGGCCGCTGCCAACGACACTCGTCCGGGCTCCTCAAACACGGTACCAAATGTCCGGAGGAATCCCTGGAAGTCACGGGTCTCTGGTCCCTGTCGTTCCCAGATCGGATTCGCCCACGCTGGGGCCCTGCCAGTGAGGAGAGAAACAATAAAGGCAATCTTGGCGCCATCAGACGGAAACGCTCTGGCATGTAGTGAGAAGTTGATCTGGCACTGATTGAGAAACCCTCTGCAGGTACACGTGTCTCTGTTATAACGAGATGCTAGTGGTAGCGAGAATCGGGGATCAACACTGGTGCTGACAGGAGGTGTTGCAGGAGGAACAGTCGGAACAGGAGCTGAGGCGGCTGCATCTTGTGCGTCTAGCCGCTGTGCAATGGAATTCACTGCCAGTAGGAGTTGGTCTTGTCGTGAACGCAGATCTCGTAGGTCTGCCTGCATCGCTTGAGACAACGACATAGTCTTAGGGGGACCAGCGGGGTCCATGGCCTGAGCTTACTATCACGTTCGGTACGTGGACCCACTGGGCCGTACCGCCTTGATGGTATGGCAGCTGGCCAACAGGACACAGGACAAAGTCTATAGTTCAATAGGTGTACCTGTGGTAACTTTCAGACAGTAGATGGACAGGCTCAGATGGGACTTTGGCAGCAGGCAGGCACCAGGCTTGGTGTAGCGGAGCAGGCTTGGACTCAGCGCAGCACGACTCCAATACTATACGCCACTTGGACCAGGATAACACGGGATACAGGTTACAGGAAGCAGGAACGGGAACACTGGGAACTGGAAGACACTTAAAGAGGCTCTGTCACCGGATTCTCAAATCCCTATCTCCTATTGCATGTGATCGGCGCTGCAATGTAGATAAAAGCAATGTGTGTGTTTTTTAAAAACGTTCATTTTTGGCCAAGTTATGAGCTATTTTATATATATATATATATATATATATATATATATATATGCAAATGAGGTTTTAAATGGACAACTGGGCGTGTTTTTTTTTCGTATGTCCAACTGGGCGTGTATTGTGTTTTTAACTGGGCGTGTTTACTTGTTTCACTAACTGGGCATTGTGAATAGAAGTGTATGATGCGGATGAATCAGTGACCAATCAGCATCATGCACTCCTCTCCATTCATTTACACAGCACATAGTGTTCTTACTATAGAACGATGTGCAGCCACATACACAAGTGTCCTGATAATGAATACACATGACCTCCAGCCTGGACGTCATGTGTATTCAGAATCCTGACACTTCTGAATCTTTTCTGTGAGATTCCAGCAAGGGAAATTAAATCTCGTTTACCTTGTAATCTCGCGAGATTACGCGTGGCTTGCTGGAATCTCACAGAAAAGATTCAGAAGAGTCAGGATTCTGAATACACATGACGTCCAGGCTGAAGGTCATGTGTATTCATTATCAGGACACTTGTGTATGTGGCTGCACATCGTTCTATAGTAAGAACACTATGTGCTGTGTAAATGAATGGAGAGGAGTGCATGATGCTGATTGGTCACTGATTCGTCAGCATCATACACTTCTATTCACAACGCCCAGTTAGTGAAACAAGTAAACACAATACAAACACAATACATGCCCAGTTAAAAACACAATACACGCCCAGTTGGACATACGAAAAAAAAAACACGCCCAGTTGTCCATTTCAAAGCTCATTTGCATATATATATATATATATATATATATATATATATATATATATAAAATTGCTCATAACTTGGCCAAAAATGAAAGTTTTAAAAAACTTTACTGTTATCTACATTGCAGCGCCGATCACATGCAATAGGAGATAGGGATTTGAGAATCTGGTGACAGAGCCTCTTTAAGGGACCATTTGCATAGGCGAACATAGGTAACGACAACAAAGCTCAGGCAAGGCAGAAAGGGCCAGAGCCCTTCTTGTAGTCCAGGATCATGGGCTAATTAATTAACAGATTCAGGTGGGCGCGCTGGCCCTTTAAGACCGGGCACAAGCGTGCGCGCGCGCACCCTACGGGAAACACAGCAGAGCGAAGCGGAAGTGAGCGCTGGCGTCTCCTGAGGAGATGCGGGCCAGCGCCCACAGGACCATGGCTGCGGCCGTCAGGGGGTGAGTAAACCGGACGGTCCGCGTCCATGGATGTTACAGTTACGAGGTGAGGCCTCCATGGATCAGACTTGTTTTTCCAGTACATCCCACAAATGCTTGATTGGATTTAGATCTGGGCAATTTGGGGTCATTTTGTTGCAGTATGACAGGGTGCATTACCTGCTGAAAGAGGCCACTGCCATTAGGGAATACTGTTGTCATGAAGGGTTGTACTTGGTCTACAACAGTGTTTAGGTAGGTGTTACGTGTCAAAGTAAAATCCACTTAAATGCCGGGACCCAAGGTTTTCCATTAGAACACTTCCCAGTTCATCACAATGCCTCCGTTGGCTTGACTTCTTCCCATAGTGCATCCTATTGCCATCACTTTCCCAGGTAAGCGATGCATCTGCCGGTCCACATGATGTAAATAAAATCAAGATTCATCGCCACACAAGGACACCTTATTTGTCTACTGCTCCATTGTTCAGTTCTGATGCTTATGTGCTTTCGGTGGTGGCTAGGTGGGCACGCTGACTAGTCAGAGGCTACGCAGCCTCATATATAGCACTCTGCGATACATTGTGTGTTCTGACCCCTTCCTATCATAGCCAGCAGTAACTTTTTCGGCTATTTGTACTACAGTAGCTCTTCTATGGGATCAAACCAGACGAGCTTGCTTTCGCTCCCGCCCTCATCAATGAGCCTCGGGTGCCTATGACCCTGTTGCCAGTTCACTGGTTGTCCTTCCTTAGACCACTTTTGGTAGGTGCTAACCACTGAATACCCAGTACACCCCACAAAACCTGCCATTTTAGAGATGCTCTAATGCAGGCTTTGTCTAGCCATCACAATATGACTCTTGCCACAGTCGCTCAGATCCTTACACTTGCCCATTATTACTGCTTCCAACATATCAAACTTCAAGAACTAACCTCACTTCCTGCCTAATATATCCCACCCCAGCCAGGTGCCACTGTAACAAGATAATACATGTAATTCACTTCACCTGTCAGTGGATTTACCAGTGGCGTAACTACCGCCGTAGCAGCTGCTACGGGGCCCGCGGCATGAGGGGGCCCGTGTCGCCCGCCGGCACGGGCCCCCACCATGGCCGGAGGCTCCGCTAGCAGCCGCTATGGCTGCTACAGCGCGACGCCACTGAACACTACGGCAGAGCAGGAAGGTATCTCCCCGCTCTGCCATTAAACAATAGACATGTATCCCCTATCCACAGGATAGGGGATACATGTGTGATCGCTAGCATTGATAGGGAGAACAGGGGACTGAAAGTCCCCTGAAGTTCTACATCACAAACCTCGGACTTCCGGGGTCTGTGTCGGCAGCTCTGTAGAAATGAATGGAGCGCCGGTCGCACTTGTGCGCATGCGTGACCAGCGCTCCTTTCATTTTTAGTGAGCTGCGCAGACGCCGGAAGACGCCTTTCAGTCCCCCGTTCTCCTTATCGAGAGGGGACGCTGTATGGCGTTCCCTACAGGGGGGGGGCTGTATGGCGTTCCCTACAGGGGGGGCTGTATGGCTTTCCCTGCAGGGGGGGGCTGTATGGCGTTCCCTGCAGGGGTGGGCTGTATGGCATTCCCTGCAGGGGTGGGCTGTATGGCGTTCCCTGCAGGGGTGGGCTGTATGGCGTTCCCTGCAGGGGTGGGCAGTATGGCGTTCCCTGCAGGGGTGGGCAGTATGGCGTTCCCTGCAGGGGTGGGCTGTATGGCGTTCCCTGCAGGGGTGGGCTGTATGGCGTTCCTTGCAGGGGTGGGCTGTATGGCGTTCCCTGCAGGGGTGGGCTGTATGGCGTTCCCTGCAGGGGTGGGCTGTATGGCGTTCCCTGCAGGGGTGGGCTGTATGGCGTTCCCTACAGGGGGGCTGTATGGCGTTCTCTACAAGGGGGGCTGTATGTGCAGCTGAGTGCATAATGTAATGGGCAGGGCTGCACAAACCCTGGCGCACTTAACATTTTTTTCCTATCCTCCACCGTTATTTAGATATCGGTGCCGTTATATTTGGCGCCCGATATTTAAATAACCCCCTGAACTGTCAATGTGGCGTGTAATGGCAAGGGGGAGTGTAACATCGCTGTGACACTGTCCAATCAGCTATGGACAGTGCCACAGCAAGAGCTGGAGAGAATGTGATCTCACTCACTCTTCAGCTCTCGGCAGACAAGTACAAGACTGTGTGATCTCGCGAGACTGTGAGCTCTTGCAGTGGCACTGTCCGTAGCTGATTGGACAGTGTCACAGCGATGTTACACGCCCCCTTGCCATTACACACCCCATTGACAGTTCAGGGGGTTATTTAAACATCAGGCGCCAAATATAATGGCACCGATATCTAAATAACGGAGGAGGGTAGGAAAAAATTAAACATTAAAGTGCCCCAGGGTTTGTGCAGCCCTGCCTATTACATGCTGCAGTGGAGATATTCAGATAGCACTAGTTTTTCTCAGATGCTCAGAATAGGGTCCCAACCCAGTTGAAGGAATGGAAAGAATTGTATTCGGCACACTTATAGAAAGGTAAAGTGAATTTTATTTTGTTTTTTTAAAAAAAATTTATCGTGATGCCAGTGGCTATGTGTGCAACGTTTCGGTCGTTAGACCTTCATCGGGCACTGAGCCGTACTGGGGACTGTTTTCACGAAGCTGGCGCTCTGTAAATAATGGCGGCTTGCCATAAAAAACACAATGTCTGAATGGCCCCATTGAATTGCATAGGTCTGTGTGACATCCGTTGTTTTGAAGTGCGTAACACTTACGTGAAATACGCTTGTGTGAATAAGGCCTTAGGTAGGAGGCCATTGATTAACCAGTTAGTGGAGACCACTATGCCTTTTTCCCGCTTGGTCACTAACAGGACTAGCCTGGACCGCCACCTTTTCATGGCTGGCTTGTCGAAGGAGCGAGTGCTCGGCTGTCTGACGACAGCTGGGCTCCTGCTCTAGCGGTCGGGATCGGAGTTCCCTTCGACCCCGGCCGTTTAACCTCTTAGATGCTGTGGTCAATAGCCACAGTGCCATCTACATGCTTTCAGAGGAAGGGGGCTTCCCCTGTCACCCATCGGCGGTTCGAGGACCGCTGATGTTTTGCCATGGCAGCCGGAGGCCTAATAAAGAACCCCAAGTCTGCTATGGCTATATGCCTATCAAGCCATGGCCTAAGATTGCTTGTCAGTTTTACTCTGGCTGGCAATAATGCTTTGGTATACCAAAGCATTACATAATCGATCGGAAGTTCGCATAGTGAAGTTCTCCAGTTCGATTAACAAAATTAATTTCAAATAAATATTAAAAAGGTGAACAGCAAAAACAACCCACAAAATATTTTTCCCATAAATAGTGGTGGTCTTTTGTAAATGTGTAAAAAAAAAATAAAAAATTAACACATATGGTATTGCCACCATCGTAATGACCCAAACAATAAAGTTAACATGTTATTATAACTGCAAGGTGAAGGCATAAAAAACGTAAAAAACCAACAGCAGAATTAAGATTTTTTTTTAATTCCCCCCCCCCAAAAAATACACATTTGGTATCGCTGTAATCGTACTAACTCACAGAATAAGGCCCCATGCACACGACTGTAAAAACGCCCGTAATCACGGGCCGTAATTACGGCCCGTAATTACGGGCCCATAGACTTCTATTGGCCATGGGTACCTCCCCGTATGCTTACGGGAAGGTGCCCGTGCCGTTGAAAAATCTAGAACATGTCCTATTTCAGACCGTAATTACGGCAACGTCAGTGTATAGTTCCTGTCCAGGGTGCTGAAAGAGTTAAACGATCGGCAGTAACTCTTTCAGCACCAGGGACAGTGACTGCCGATCACAATATAGATAAAGCTGTAAAAAAAAAAAAAAAAGACGTTCATACCTACCCAGAACTCCCTGCTTCTTCCTCCAGTCCGGCCTCCTGGGATGACGTTACAGCCCATATGACCGCTGCAGCCAATCACAGGCCAATCACTGGCTGCAGCGGTCACATGGACTGCGCGTCATCCAGGGAGGTCGGACTGGATGTCAAGATAGGGACGCGTCACCAAGGCAACGGCCGGGTAAGTATGAATTTCTTTTACTTTTATTACGGAAAGGGCTGTCCCTTCTCTCTATCCTGCACTGATAGGGAGAAGGGCTGCCGATTACTGCAGTGTAATTTTGCAGAGAAAACGTGCCCGTAAATACTGGTGCAATACGGGTCGAATACGTGTGACCAAGGACCCGTATTTACGCCAGTATTTACGGGTGGACAAAAATACGGTCGTGTGCATGGGGCCTAAAAGTAACATTTTATTTACACCGCATGTGAATGGCATAAATTTAAAACGGATAGTGAAATAGCTTCTTTTTTTTTTTACCCCCACAAAAAAAAGTTATATGTACCCCAAAATTGTGACATTGAAAAATACAACTCATCTCTCAAAAAACAAGTCTACAAAATACAACTATGTTGACGGCGAAATAAAAAGATGTATAGCTATCCAATTGCTACGATGGGAAAACTTAAAAAATAGCTTGGTCATTAAAGCCTAGAATAGGCTGGTCACTAAGGGGTTGATAACTTGAATTACATCCCTGTGTAATCCCCATGTTACATTTAATAATCGTATTGAGGTGTCGCCTGAATAGTTATCGTAAATCCAACAGAAGCAATGGTCTTTCCTAAAATGACATGTTCTCTCTCTGCATCCAGTATGGAGATACAACGCATACACTGGTGGAGAAGCTGGATTACAATGGCGTCTTCCTACCTGGGTTTCAGCCACCGTTATTTAAGGATCCGCTGCTCCCAAAGTTGTAAGTTGTTACCTTTCCAGTAAGATTTATGGAATACAGGTAATCAAGTGAGATTATTTGTGGGTTATATACAAAGCAGCAAACGTATACCCATAAAGTGATCATGCTGTTGCGTATGACCAGGGGACAGTAAGTGTATACAGAAATTACTTATGAATTATCACTTGCTTGTAAAGCATTACATTTCTCAATCACATGGTTGTATATTATTTTGTGCACTTGAGAATTATCAAGAGATTGTTCCTAAAGTCTTCTAAAGCAATAGCAATCTATGTGGATACATTTTTTAAGTTATTTTTAGCAGACCTATGACTACTTTAAAAAGTTCAGCTGATATTTTTGTATTTCGTTGACATCACAGGCCTATCTGCAAACTAAATTTCATTGACCATGTGGTGGCAAATCAACCGGATAATGAAATGGTCTCAATTGCGGACTGGTAAATATATCTGACAATACGCTTATCATGAATTCACATTGTTTTTATTGGTTGTACAAACTCTTTACTCTCTTAATTTAAGTCTTCTAAATTTCACCTACCCCCAAAAACATATGGACCACTTTCTTCACTCACAGTTCCTTAACATCCCTGTAGGTACCAGAAAACGCTCTTATTTCACCGCTTTTGGTCTGTAGATGACAAACAACTTCACACAGAGTTCAGTGCACTCCGTTCTATTGTAGTCGCCAACTATGACGAGACCATCAAGATGCCCATAAATGAACCAGCTGATGGACATAGGAAATCTCAGATCCAGGTACAAAGTCCAAGTTTCTGAACATATTGAAAACTATACAATGACATATGCAGGTTTCCAGTGAGAATACAGCATTAATGGTACTCAAATAAATGGTTGGAGATATACAATCTGTGCTCTGTATAATAAACGGGGAGAGGAGGGGGAGGCAATGCAGGGGCTGAATTGCGGCTGCAGTCAGTCTTGGGAGAACTTAAATCAGAAGAATTTTTAATGCAAATAAATTAGAAAGTAAAATTTATTTTTATTATCATAGCCATATGCCGAATATTAAAATAGTATTAAAGCCTAACCCTTTTAAATATGGAGAAATATTGTTTAAAGCCTCCATAATTTTTTATAGGAATATGTTGAATATTACGGTGGCCCTGGAGTTCAGCACATTGCGCTAAACTCTTCAGATATCATATGTGCGGTAAGCGTCAGATATCTCATATTCACAAACATTCAGTTTGGTTACAAAAATAAGGCTGTTTCATAAAAATAAAAAAATATTTCTTGTAGATCACCAACCTAAAAGAAAGGGGCATGGAATTTATGTCTGTTCCACCCGCTTATTATAAGACTCTGAGGGAAAATTTGCAAACTGCAAAAATACAAGTAAAAGAAAACCTTGACAAGCTGGAGGTTGGTAAACATTTGATTTTGATGAAATGCACAGCATACTTATTTTTATTAACATACATTTTCTGTTTTTAGGAACTGAAGATCCTGGTGGATTATGATGAAAAAGGCTATTTGCTGCAGATTTTTACTAAACCAGTCCAAGACAGGCCAACCTTGTTTCTGGAAGTCATTCAACGCCATAATCATCAGGTAGGTATGGATGGAAGTTCAATAAAATTAAGTATAGAAATAGGGCCGACATACATCTAATGTGTATGTCCAGCTTAAGACCAGTTTCTACTCTAGGGTAATCGTGCAGCTATGTATTACATGGTCACCCATTGGCAGGGGAAACGCTTGGCTGTCCGTAACTTCTTTCATCCAGCCCTAGATGCTAATGAAAGGGGTTGTCCAGTTGGGAAACACATTCTACCATGTGTATAGAAAATACAGTCACAGCATTCCATATCTTTTGTGCCTCTTTCACTATCTTAGAGACCATACCTCCCAACTTTCAAGAATTGTGAAAAGGGACAACACCTGCATAAAGTCTTGAGGCATATATATATATATTTTTTAAATTTAAGCCACACCTCTAACCCAACCCCTGCTCATACATACCCAATTCAGCCCACATAGTATAATGCCCCCAGAGTGCTTCCCCACAATATAATGCCCCCATAGGGCCCCCCACAGTATCATGCCCCCATAATGCCTCCCCACACAGTATCATGGCCCCCATAGTGCCCACACACAATATAATATCCCTATAATGCCTTCTCACACAGTATCATGACCCCCATAATGCCCACACAAAATACCCCCATAGTGCCCCCACACACAGTATCATGCCCCCATAATGCCTTCCCATACAGTATAATGGACCCCATAATGCCCACACACAATATAATACCCCTATAGTGCCCCCACACAGTAGAATGCCCCCATAATGCCTTCCCACACATTATCATGGCTCCCATAATGCCCACACAATACCCCCATAGTGCCCCCACACACAGTATCATGCCCCCATACAATATAATAGCCCCATAGTGCTCTTACACACAGTAGAATGCCTTCCCACACAGTATCATACCCTCAGTGTGCCCCCACACAGTATAATGTCCCCCTAGTGTCCCTACACACAGTATAATGCCCTATAGTGCTACCAACACAGTGTAGTGCCCCCCACATAGTATAATGCCCCATAGTGGCCACGCACAGTATAATGCCTCCCCACACACAGTATAATGACACCATTGTGGCACAGAGTAGGACATCCCCACTCACAGCTCGAGTTGGCAGGAAACTACCCGGATTTAGGGACGGTCTTGCTAGACACAGGACAGTTGGGAGGTATGCAGGGACAAATACCCACACCCCCACACACACTATAACCTATACTCCTATCCTTAGAGTACATGGAGCAAATCCATCAGGGCCGGACTGGCGCACTGCATGTGCAATTAACACCAGAGTTTACAATGAGATTAAAAGTAGACATGGAGTGTCGGCTCTCAGAATAATTTTCTCTGTTGGTTCCAAGAAACTTGGTCAGACATAGAAATCCACGCAAACACGGGAAAAACATGCATACTGATGCATCTGATAAATGTATATGCTGATATTCTATTGATAACACTCAAGTATGATTACAATGCATAAATGTTACTTTCTGTTTATAGTACAGGGTGTGCCATTTATATGGATACACCTAAATAAAATGGGAATGGTTGGTGATATTAACTTCCTGTTTGTGGCACATTAGTATATGGGAGGGGGGAAACTTTTCAAGCTGGGTGTTGACCATGGCGGACATTTTGAAGTCGGCCATTTTGTATCCAACTTTAGTTTTTTCAATGGGAAGAGGGTCACATCAAACTTCTCGAGAATTTCACAAGAAAAACAATGGTGTGCTTGGTTTTAACGTTACTTTATTCTTTCATGAGTTATTTACAAGTTTCTGACCACTTATAAAATGTGTTCAAAGTGCTGCCCATTATGTTGGATTGTCAATGCAACCCTCTTCTCCCACTCTTCACACACTGATAGCAACACCGCAGAAGAAATGCTAGCACAGGCTTCCAGTATCCGTAGTTTCAGTTGCTTCACATCTCGTATCTTCACAGCATAGACAATTGCCTTCAGATGACCCCAAAGATAAGTCTAAGGGGGTCAGATCTGGAGGCATTTCTTCTGCGGTGTTGCTATCAGTGTGTGAAGAGTGGGAGAAGAGGGTTGCATTGACAATCCAACACAATGGGCAGCACTTTGAACACATTTTATAAGTGGTAAGAAACTTGTAAATAACTCATGAAAGAATAAAGTAACGTTAAAACCAAGCACACCATTGTTTTTCTTGTGAAATTCTCGAGAAGTTTGGTGTGTCACATGACCCTCTTCCCATTGAAAAAACTAAAGTTGGATACAAAATGGCCGACTTCAAAATGGTCAACACCCAGCTTGAAAAGTTTCCCCCCTCCCATATACTAATGTGCCACAAACAGGAAGTTAATATCACCAACCATTCCCATTTTATTTAGGTGTATCCATATAAATGGCCCACCCTGTACAATCATAACAGGTATGATGTTTTTAGAAGCAAAAATAGCGCTGCAGACTACGCTGTTTTTGCCATCAAAAACACCAGAACTCAGATGGAATGCAACCCAGCCAAAGTGTGAGCAGAGCTTCATGACGATATAATAATGTACAGTTTATAACAATTGATTTATATTTTAGGGATTTGGTGCTGGAAATTTCAAGTCACTGTTTGAAGCTATTGAACAAGATCAGGCAGCACGAGGAAACCTCACTGTCCTAACTCCAAATGGGAAAATGGAAAATCTTTAGGTTTACGCAGATTAGACACGTGCATGGCTTCACAAAATCCTGATGCTAATAGATTATGGAAAAAAAAAAACAACCTTTATTAAACTTTGTGTGACATCAGTTTTACAGCATTTTAAAGTGTAGCTAAACGTTCAACAGACTTCTGACATGTCATAGTGACATGTCAGAAGTTGATTGTTGGGGGTCTGAGCACCGAGACCCCCACCAATCGCTAAAACGCTCGTTAGCACTCAGCCGCTTCGTTTCTGTTCGGCTTTTTCCGGAAATCCGATGTATTGGAGTATGGACTCATAGACTTTCTATTGAGTCCGTCATCCGATACATTGATTTCCGGAAAAAGCCGAACAGACACGAAGCGGATGAGCGCTCACACGAGCACTTCAGCTGCTTCGTTTTAGCGATTGGTGGGGGTCTCGGTGTTCGGACCCCCACCTATCAAAACTTCTGACATGTCACTATGAAATGTCAGAAGTTTGTTGAACGTTTAGCTACACTTTAAATTTTGCAGTGGCCGATCCAGACTGTTATTTACACACAATCTATTGAACAACTGACCTTACTAAGAATTTGTATCGGCATTGCATGCCATAGATATCATATTGTAAATGTTTCCCTATATGTAAACTATAAGGATGTCGTTACTAATCAGTTTTGTGGCGGTGAAAAACCTACTGCTTTTATACAGGTATAAGAATAATTAATTGGGCGTAATTGGAGCCGTTATTCATTGACTCCAATGAATAGCAGCGCCAATTACGTCCGTAATGGACGCGGCGTTCAAGCGCCTGCACATGCCGTTACGGCTGAAATTACGGGGATGTTTCCTCCTGAAAACATCCCCGTAATTTCAGCCACTACGGACGCTGTCGTGTGAACATACCCTAAAAGACTCTCTACCAAAACAATATACATTCGCATGTGCTTTCACTTGTTAGAGCAGCGTTTTGTGCTTAGAGATGCCGACTGGAAGTTGGAACCACAGTCAGCCAATTTGGATTTGATGGAGTGGAGTGTTCTGGTCATCTGTGTTGGCAACCTCCTATTTTTGTTTCTTTTAGAGAACTTCGTTAAAAATCTTGATAATTAATGATAAAGATAAGAGATATGAATCTATAGCTCAGAATACCATCATGAACACGCCAGCAACATTTTCTGTGAAATGTTGAAAATTCACATTATAATAACCGGCACAAGCTCCTCCAGCTTTGAAATACGACAGACACATCACTTTTTTGTATTACGGACACTAGATAACAGGTCCGTATTTTAACAGACTATGTGTGAGTTTATGGACAGGTGGCAGCCTGGCTGAGCATCCAGTTACCAACCTGCAAAAAAACAAACAGGCATCACTGCTCTGAACAAATGGCTCGATATACGGCTTAATGGAACATCCAAGACTCTGTTCACATTACAACTTTTCTCCACATTATAGAAACGTTTCCAGTAACGACTCCCTTTATTTAAATTGGATTTTCTGATGTAAGGTTTATTTGGCATTCTGAGTAGCCTGCTACACTATTCTACCTGGTAAAATAAACAGAAACCTGATGTTCTGTTATTTTTACCATCAGTCAACGAAGCATTGTACTTTAGGGCAGAGCGGCGATCAGTAACTGGAGATTCGTCTAAGGCTATGTTCACACGGAGTATTTTGGGGGAGGAATATCTGCCTCAAAGCTCCAAACGGAATTTTGAGGCAGATATTCCTCCCCCAAAATACTCCGTGTGAATAGCAATTATCGCGCCGTTTTTCGCCCGCGGCCATTGAGCGCCGCGGGCATAAAACACGCTTTCTCCTGCCTCCCATTGAAGTCAATGGGAGGTCGGACGCGGAAGCGCCCGAAGATAGGGCATGTCGCTTCTTTTTCCCGCGAGGCAGTTTTACTGCTCGCGGGAAAAAGACGCCGACGCCTCCCATTGAAATCAATGGGAGGCGTTCTCGGGCCGTTTCTGCCGAGTTTTGCGACGCGGTTTCCGCGTCAAAAAACTCGGCAAAAGACCCCGTGTGAACATAGCCTAAGCTGAAAAGGACATCTAAAATAGTCTCAAACACAACTCTCACCTGGAGAGTGGGGCACAAGGAACCCCACGCTAATGCTGCTTACTCCTGCTACATCGCTGGGGCACTTATGTTAGGGGCAAACGTTTCACCTTAACAAAAGAGACTAAGCAATGGGTACTGAAAGCATGGGCGGCGCGTTTAAAGGACAGTGTGCAGAGGGGGGCTTGGATAAAGGTTGGTGGTAGTGGATTAGGTAAACAACTTACATGCCCCGGCATCTTCGAGCATCTTAGTCCTTCCTGTGAGCTCGTGGACCTATGTAGAGGAAGGGGCAGGGCTCAAGGAAGGGGAACTCAGATTTCCACACTGCAGTGGGTCCTCTTAGGCTTCCCCACCTGTGGCCCACTGTCTCTGAGCTCGGGAAGCTATAGCTTGATGCAGGGGCGTAACTAGGAAAGACTGGGCCCCATAGCAAACTTTTGACTGGGGCCCCCCCTCCCCTGGGTGTCACACAACCCCCCCCCTTGTAGATAGTGCCTTTTTTACAAACCCCCCCTTTTGATAACGCCATACAGCCCCCTTTGTAGATATCTACAGAGGGGGCTGTATGGCGTTATCTACAGAGGGGGCTGTATGGCGTTGTCTACAGAGGGGGCTGTATGGCGTTGTCTACAGAGGGGGCTGTATGGCGTTGTCTACAGAGGGGGCTGTATGGCGTTGTCTACAGAGGGGGCTGTATGGCGTTGTCTACAGAGGGGGCTGTATGGCGTTGTCTACAGAGGGGGCTGTATGGCGTTGTCTACAGAGGGGGCTGTATGGCGTTGTCTACAGAGGGGGCTGTATGGCGTTGTCTACAGAGGGGGCTGTATGGCGTTGTCTACAGAGGGGGCTGTATGGCGTTGTCTACGAGGGAGCTGTATGGCGTTATCTACGGGGGGGCTGTATGGCGTTATCTACGGGGGGACTGTATGGCGTTCCCTACAGGGGGGACTGTATGGCGTTCCCTACAGGGGGGGACTGTATGGCGTTCCCTACAGGGGGGGGGACTGTATGGCGCTATCTACAGGGGGGCTGTATGGCGCTATCTACAGGGTGCTGTATGGCGTTATCTAGAGGGGGGCTGTATGGCGTTATCTACATGGGGACAGTATGGAGTTATCTAGAGGGGGTACTGTATGGCGTTATCTACGGGGGGGGCTGTATGGCGTTCCCTACAGAGGGGGCTATCTGGCGTTATCTACAGGGGGGTCTGTAGGGAACGCCATACAGCGTCCCCCCCTGTAGGGAACGCCATACAGCGTCGTCCCCCCTGTAGGGAACGCCATACAGCGTCGTCCCCCCTGTAGGGAACGCCATACAGCGTCGTCCCCCCTGTAGGGAACGCCATACAGCGTCTTCCCCCCTGCAGGGAACGCCATACAGCGTCCTCCCCCCTGCAGGGAACGCCATACAGCGTCGTCCCCCCTGCAGGGAACGCCATACAGCGTCGTCCCCCCTGTAGGGAACGCCATACAGCGTCGTCCCCCCTGTAGGGAACGCCATACAGCGTCGTCCCCCCTGTAGGGAACGCCATACAGCGTCGTCGTCCCTGTAGGGAAGGCCATACAGCGTCACCCCCCCTGTAGGGAACGCCATACAGCGTCACCCCCCCTGTAGGGAACGCCATACAGCCTCGTCGTCCCCGTAGGGAACGCCATACAACGTCCACCCCCCTGTAGGGAACGCCATACAGCGTCGTCCCCCCTGTAGGGAACGCCATACAGCGTCGTCCCCCCTGTAGGGAACGCCATACAGCGTCGTCCCCCCTGTAGGGAACGCCATACAGCGTCCACCCCCCCTGTAGGGAACGCCATACAGCGTCACCCCCCCTGTAGGGAACGCCATACAGCGTCACCCCCCCTGTAGGGAACGCCATACAGCGTCACCCCCCCTGTAGGGAACGCCATACAGCGTCACCCCCCCTGTAGGGAACGCCATACAGCGTTCCCCCCCCCCTGTAGGGAACGCCATACAGCATCCCCCCCCCAAAAAAAATGCGACCTACAGTGTGTCCTAATAAAAGACATGTATCCCCTATCCACAGGATAGGGGATACATGTGTGATCGCTTGCAGCGATAGGGAGAACGGGGGACTGAAAGTCCCCCTGAAGTTCTCCATGACTAACCTCTGACTTCCGGCGTCTGTGTCGGCAGCTCACTAAAAATGAAAGGAGCGCTGGTCATAGCGGCTGCTAGCGGAGCCTGCGGTCACGGCGGGCGACACGGGCCCCCTCATGCTGCGGGCCCCGTAGCAGCCGCTACTGCTGCTACGGCGGTAGTTACGCCACTGGCTTGATGGTACAAGGGTTACTATCAGTCATCACTTCTCATGGGCGCTCCAACCGTCCCCCTGCTCTCTAGCTGTAAGTACTAAAAAGCTGCTAGTAGCCAATAGTAAGGCAGTTACTAACCACCCTGCTGCATGTATTTTTTTTTTATCATACTGAGCAATAAAAAACATTAACTAATCCCATAAAATAACTACAAAAATTTAGAGTAGTAAATACAAATACTTGCTCAGCATGACAGACAAATATATAAATGCATACAGTGAAGGAAATAAGTATTTGATCCCTTGCTGATTTTGTTAGTTTGCCCACTGTCAAAGACATGAACAGTCTAGAATTTTTAGGCTAGGTTAATTTTACCAGTGAGAGAGAGATTATATTTAAAAAAAAAAACTGAAAGGCACATTGTCAAAACTATATATATTTATTTGCATTGTGCACAGAGAAATAAGTATTTAATCCCTTTGGCAAACAAGACTTAATACTTGGTGGCAAAACCCTTGTAGGCAAGCACAGCAGTCAAGTCAGATGTTTTTTGTAGTTGATGATGAGGTTTGCAGACATGTTAGATGGAATTTTGGCCCACTCCTCTTTGCATATCATCTGTAAGTCATTAAGATTTCGAGGCTGTCGCTTGGCAACTCGGATCTTCAGCTCCCTCCATAAGTTTTCGATGGGATTAAGGTCTGGAGACTGGCTCGGCCACTCCATGACCTTAATGTGCTTCTTTTTGAGCCACTCCTTTGTTGCCTTGGCTGTATGTTTCGGGTCATTGTCGTGCTGGAAGACCCAGCCACGAGCCATTTTTAATGTCCTGGTGGAGGGAAGGAGGTTGTCACTCAGGATTTGACGGTACATGGCTCCATCCAGTCCTGTGCCCTTAGCAGAGAAACACCCCCAAAACATAATGTTTCCACCTCCATGCTTGACAGTGGGGACGGTGTTCTTTGGATCATAGGCAGCATTTCTCTTCCTCCAAACACGGCGAGTAGAGTTAATGCCAAAGAGCTCAATTTTAGTCTCATCTGACCACAGCACATTCTCCCAATCACTCTCAGAATCATCCAGATGTTCATTTGCAAACTTCAGCAGCTGCCTTGAAATCATTAACAAGTTCCCCCCGTGTAGTTTTCAGCTGAGCTCTCACCTTCCTCAGGATCAAGGATACCCCACGAGGTGAGATTTTGCATGGAGCCCCAGATCGATGTCAATTGACAGTCATTTTGTATGTCTTCCATTTTCTTATTATTGCACCAACAGTTGTCTCCTTCTCACCCAGCGTCTTACTTATGGTTTTGTAGCCCATTCCAGCCTTGTGCAGGTCTATGATCTTGTCCCTGACATCCTTAGAAAACTCTTTGGTCTTGCCCATGTTGTAGAGGTTAGAGTCAGACTGATTAATTGAGTCTGTGGACAGGAGTCTTTTATACAGGTGACCATTTAAGACAGTTGTCTTTAATGCAGGCACCAAGTTGATTTGGCGCGTGTAACTGGTCTGGAGGAGGCTGAACTCTTAATGGTTGGTAGGGGATCAAATACTTATTTCTCTGTGCACAATGCAAATAAATATATATAATTTTGACTATGTGATTTTCTTTTTTTTTTAATATAATCTATCTCTCACTGGTAAAATTAACCTAGCCTAAAAATTCTAGACTGTTCATGTCTTTGACAGTGGGCAAACTTACAAAACCAGCAAGGGATCAAATACTTATTTCCTTCACTGTACATATATACAGAATAGTAAAAAAAAACATCATGACAATGAGAATAGATACCAACCTGTTAAATTCTCCACCACTAGCGTTGATGCTCCCACGGTTTCCTGACCGTCTTTATATCGAAGACAGACAGACAGACAGACAGACAGACAGACACACACACACACACACACAGTTTAGCCATAACTTTTTAACCACTGACGGGGTGGGATATATTAGACAGCAAGAGAACAGTCTTGGGCAAGCGTAAGGACTTGTATACTAGGGTATTTCAACATCATTAACAACCTAATAAGTATATAAAAAGTGCCTGAACTGACAGAATTGCGACTACCCCCCCCCCCCCCCATTCTCTCAAGGTAACAGAATACAACTTGCGGTCAAGTGGGACGGTGTACTGCTTATAGTGTTGGAAAGACAGTTGCAGGGAATTACCAGATAATGCAGTTCACAAATACTTTGTTCGTTGTGCAAGGGTTCCATCGTTATGATGGAATCAATAACATAGTAGACTAAGGTATTGATTCCGTCAAACGACGGAACCCTTGCACAACGGAGGCAAATGGAAACCATTGGCACTGGATCAGTCACCATTGAAATCAACCTTTGGTTTCCGTTTGGGTCAGTCAGGGTCCCATTCCGACGGAAAGCTCAGACGGAACGGGACCCTGGCGCAGATGTGAACGAAGTCTTAGGGTATGTTCACACGGCGGGGGTCCGTAACGGCTGAAATTACGGGGATGTTTCAGCCTGAAAACATCCCCGTAATTTCAGCCGTACCGGCATGTGCAGGCGCTTGAACGCCGCGTCAATTACGGCCGTAATTAGCGCTGCTATTCATTAGAGTCAATGAATAGCGGCTCCAATTACGGCCAAAGAAGTGACAGGTCACTTCTTCTACGCGGGCGTCTATTTACGCGCCGTCATTTGACAGCGGCGCGTAAATATACGCCTCGTGTGAACAGACAAACGTCTGCCCATTGCTTTCAATGGGCAGATGTTTGTCAGCGCTATTGAGGCGCTATTTTAAGACGTAATTCGGGGCAAAAACGCCCGAATTACGTCCGTAAATAGGCCGTGTGAACATACCCTTAAAGTGTTTCAAAAGCTAGGGCTTTGTCGTATTGAGTCTGGTCTAACGCTCTTAATGTTATGGTAATATAACTTAATTGTTCTCACCTATAGAACCTGATCTATAGCAGTATGACAACATTATTTGTCGGTCACTCAGACTATCGGTATACCTGCTTAAAGAGGCTCTGTCACCACATTTTAAGTGGCCTATCTTGTACTTAATGTGATCGGCGCTGTAATGTAGATTACAGCAGTTTTTTTATTTAGAAAAACAATCATTTTTGACGGAGTTATGACCGATTTTAGCTTTATTCTAAAGAGTTTCTTAATGCCCAACTGGGCGCGTTTTACTTTTTGACCAAGTGGGCGTTGTGGAGAGAAGTGTATGACGCTGACCAATTAGCGTCATACACTTCCTATCCATTCATTTACTCTGCACATTGTAATCTTACTAGATCACTATGTGCAGCCACATACACACACATTAACGTTACGCAAGTGTCCTGACAATGAATAGGCATCACCTCCAGCCAGGACGGGATGTCTATTCACAATACCGACACTTCGCTAACGTTTGTGTGCGATTTACAGCAAGGAAAGCGTAATCTTGTTTTAAATGAGTTTACAGCGTAATACCGCGAGATTATGCTTGCCTTGCTGTAAATCTCACACAAACATTACCGAAGTGTCAGGATTCTGAATAGACATCACGTCCTGGCTGGAGGTAATGTATATTAATTGTCAGGACACTTGTGTAACGTTAGTGTGTGTGTGTGTGTGTGTGTGTGTGTGTGTATGTGTGTGTGTGTATGTGTGTGTATGTGTGTGTGTATGTGGCTGCACATAGTGATCTAGTAAGAACACTATGTGCTGTGTAAATGAATGGAGAGAAGTGTATGACGCTGATTGGTCAGCATCATACACTTCTCTCCACAACGCCCACTTGGTCAAAAAGTAAAACACGCCCAGTTGGGCATTAAGAAACTCATTAGAATAAAGCTAAAATAGGTCGTAACTCCGTGAAAAATGATGGTTTTCCTAAATAAAACACACTGTGGGCTTCATCCCCATTTCAGATTATAAAACCCATTGATATAACCTGCAAATTTATAGTGTTGTAAATTGATCTATTTATGGGATGACCTGGATTATTGCACATTCTGAAATTATGTGCTATTTCAGTTTTATTAATGTGTGCGAATACAAACCCATACATAAGCGAGAAGGCAGATTGTAAATTCTCCAGCAATTCAGTGTGGCAATGGCTTTCCTAAGTAATACCAATAAAAATATATACGTCTTTAATTTTGTGATACTGATTATATTTTTTTTTATTTCATGCTTACATTCTGCTTAGACATTTCTTATCCATCTGCCCTACTAGGGGGACTCTATGTAATGACTTTCTGCTCTGCCTAAAATAGTCTCTCCTCTGAAAGACCTGGCTCATCCCTTTCCCAGGCACGAACAGGTGATTGCAGGTTGTTACGACAGGGACTTTTCCGTATTTTCCCTAATGCCTTGCAGTATGAAAACCAAGTACATGTTTATTTCCATACAGTACATGGATTTATTTTTAGGATGTATTAGAATTGCCCACCGCAATGTGCTCTGGAAATGTGAAAGCTGGAATCTGATTGGTTACCACAGGAAAAATTTTCCATACTTTTAAGGGGACCAGCGTGAAGAAAAATGGATTCTGTAAAGATACATAGTTTAAATAGTTACTACAGTGAAGTTAGGCTTTTTATATACTACTATAGTGGAGTTTTCAATGGTCTATTATAAGCGGTTCATAATCCAGACGGGGCCATTGGTAGAGCAAAATAGAAGTAAAAAAAGTGTACAGAAAGAAATGATACACAGTGATACTTTGGTTTTCTGTAAGAAAAGTGAGTATATTTATGGTTTGCTTTATAAAAGTTACTATAATACAATGGTACATAGTATTGAATTCACAAAAATATGAACAAATATATACAGGCAAGACACACCCACAAAAACACTTTCTTCAAAAACTAAGTACATTTCCAAGGCAGTTTTTATATGCACAAAAAAAAAATTCCCTAAATGTAGAAGATTCATAAAAAATTATTATATTGAACCCGAAAAAAAATCTCTGTAGCAGAGATCTGAAAACAAAAGCTAATGGAGCTAATGAAAAAATAAGTTATTTTATTGCAAAAACCTGTCACTTGGCTTCTGGTTGATTTTCTTTTCCTTTAATTTTTTGTTTTACTTAGACTTTTGTGAATTAAAAATATCCATATATACAAAATAATTCCATCAAAGTTTCAGCAGTGTGCCATTAGATTTTTTTTAAACAACCCCCTTAAAATATTCATTATAGTGTTTTATTTTAGCAAATACTAGAATGGCAATATTTGACAAAGGAAACAAAAATATAATTTATGAAATATCGAAAATCCAGGTGTTCGTTGCCGAAACTGCTAGAATTTCTTTGCAGAGATTTTGCCCTTGCTCCATGCAGTTAAAGAGTTAAACCAATGAGGCTGAGCAGGCCAACACTTTTGCAGTAAGAAGCTTATGCTCTGCAATGCTTCTGGCAGCAAAAGTGTTAATACATACGGTTTATAGTTGCTATGTAATCTCTCCACTTGTAATAAATACACAATGCTTCTAGTGCGGGGGAGCCTCCATTTCTTCCATTCAATTTGTTAATGCTTCTAAATTAAATCTAGCTTGACAAAAATATTTATACAGAATGTACATGTTATATAAAGCTTGACACAAGCTAAAATCTGCTACTTGTTCACTCCAATATACAACGCTGTTTTGCTCCAGATTCCTTTTCAATATGGTAGAAAGTTGCCAGTATGTTCCCAGCAGGATGATGTCCAACATATTGAACAGAAATCATTAGGCATTGAGCTGTAACTCAAAAAGAAAATCCAAAATTACAATATTCACTTTAATTATTTACACACAAAATTTTTCAAATACAAAAAAATCAGCAAAGAAAAAAAACAAATTCATCTTGTTTCTACAAGAAACAAATGTTTCGAGATTTTGTGTGAAACCTTGTATAGGATACGCAGTTTCTAAGTACACTGAAAACCTTTTCACACACACACACACATATTATATATATATATATATATATATATATATATGGCTATATACACAAGCACATATAGATCTTCATTTTCCTTTTTTACACAAATGCACTGATATTATCCCTGCAAGATATTCAAGAACCGTTTCAACAGTAATGCGGTTTTGTTGAATTTTCAATCTTAAAAAAAAAAAAAAAAAAAGATTTTTTTTTTTTCTGGTAAACAGCTGCCTTTCGTGGATCAGACAGAATGGAAGAAATTCAAAAATGTTGTATAAAAAATATTACACTAGGAAAAGTGACCTTGATGAGGAGAGTGCATTTATTATATATATAAAAAAAAAATAAAAAAAAATGGGAAGAAGGGAAGATGGTAAATTCTATACATGAGACAAAACACACAGATGGTTCTTACTTTACAATTCTCTATGGTACAAACTGAACATTCACATTTACCTTTAAAAGCTAAAATGTATTTACGGTGTTGAATTGAAGAGGAGCGGTGACTTTTTCCTTAGCATTTGAAAAATGGAACCGGTCTGATCTAAAAGCATTTTAACGTCACTTAGAATCTGCATGAAGGGTAAAGAAAGAATAGTATTGTATTTGGCTGAACATGGTACTCTTGCACCTAACTCAACCAAAAACGTAGCTGGCTATACAGCTGCCAACCCTATGCATTTCAACTGGGGTTTTTTAAGTTTTACATTTTTTTAGATTGAGGTTTTCCCACCTAAATTTATTGCTACAGAAATCTGGTTAATGCAGCACAATGAGATAATCGGATAACGTGTAGTTTAAGGCTTACTAAGCCTCCCGCCCTTTTTCTGCCCTCACTTAAGTGGAAATTTGGCTTGCGGGCTTTGGACAATCACTTTTTGTTAGATGTTAAGCTGACCACAGGGTGTCCCGCTGCTGACACTCCCACCAATCTATGGAGGAGCGCCACAGTGAAATGAAATATTACACAGGTCCCGTTGAAATCAATGGGCTGTCCATGTAATGTATGGGTTCTACAGATATGCCCTTTATTAACTTAGATTGCTCTAAAAGTGAATATGAAAATAAAGAGTTTCTAAACCAGACAACCCCTTTAAGACCTACGTAATCGAACACATTCTTAGACCACTGTTTTGTTATGCAGAAAAATCCTAGAAACCAGTCTTGTTCTGATCAAAAGTTGATTGGCAATGTACTGATAGTAGAAAAACATGCCATGTCATTCCCCATCTCCGGAAGTAGCAGGAACCACATTTTTGTACAAATAAATCTTGGACAAGCACCTATTTAATATGAATTGCAATTCAATGTTCGTGCTTAAAGTCATCAAGAAAAAAACCTCTAACTATTGGTATATAAACCTATAGATTTTTTCTTCCCTGTATTAAAGTTGACCTATCAACTACACGCATTTGAAATATAGATGTGAATCCTAAAAATGACCACTGATGTTTACGTTTCAATGTAACAAGAATCATGTGAAAAAAGGCTAGATCTAATTCTTATTCAACATGGTATCAGGGAACCTATAAAGTTTACTGAATAGAGCACAATGGACCCCAATGCACACAGTACTGAACATCAGATTCTTAAAGAAATTATCTTATCAGTTGCTATGGCCACATCCCCGATTTTTCACCATTTTTTATACATTAGGTGCTATATGTATTTCCTTCCATTGAGACTTGCCATGTGACATTTAGACTTCCTTTAGTTGCATCTGAGAGACGTCCAAGTATTATGTGGCAAGCTTCAATGAAAGACGGAACGTTTCCAATGAACATTTGATCTTTAGAGAATCATGAGGGCTACAGATACGGACGCTGCTCTAATTGTTTACATGCATCGTGTCCATGGAGGAGGATTGGCAGTGAAGTTGACGCGTGAACAAATCTGAAAAATTAATCTGACGTTAATAGATAGCTTTAATCTGTGTGTTTCTTTAATTGTAAAATATAGGGCTGCATATTAACATAGCTCACAAAATGGCTAAAATGAGAGATAGGTCAACTTCAAGTACAGAGGCAGACAGATCCTCGGTCTACATTCAGGGAAGTACCAGTGAATGCTTGGCATATGTACAGCAGCCAGAGAGCTAAAAAGCCTGAAGAAACAAGCTAAGTGTGAGTTACATAGTATTTCAATATCTGTGATGACTGTTCTTCATTTTGGACCGACATGGCGTCGGAGTGATTAGGTCACCTTGAATACCTGCATACTTCTCACCTTGCAAATACTGAAAAATGCAATATACTGGTACTAACTTTACATCTATTGAGCCGTTGTCTCTTAGCTGCAAACCTTTGGAAGACATGATTTCCAGCTTCCAGCAAAAGAGGACGCCACATGTTAATGCAGAGGGAGGATGGCGGGAGAATAGAGAAGCGGAGTACCTAACACTTTGTGTGCAATTTCATCGGAGCTGCAATTGTGAACATGTTCTACAACCAATTATCCAGCATTGCTGTAACACCTTAAAGCTCTATTACTCTTCCTTAACTTTATTAATACCTTCGCTTTAGCAAAAGTCTAAATATTCTAGTTAAAAGTTATATTATTTATGGAAGCATGTGAAAATAAGAGCATTAGATCAGCGGTTTAGACTAACATTAAGGGTGGCAACGCAAAGTTGATGTCTACACAACTAGGAAATCCCAGCGCAGAGAATATAAGCAAGCAATACTCCATTAGTGATACGTTAACAATCAGAAATGCTGCCTGTCTTGGAATAGATTCCATTAAAAAATGCCCATGTGCAAGAATGCGGTCATAGAGATGCTAAAGGACAACATGTCAAGCCAACGGACTACTGAGCCGGCTTCGTAAAGTACAAAAATACAATGCCCAAATAAAATATTAGCTAATACTTCACAAATGCCATAACATCAAGCTCCAGAAGAATTTGTTAGACCTATTGCCCTTGCGGTCCATGGCTACCAGTCATTTGCCACTTCTTCTTTGCAAAAGTTTTGATACTAGTTAACAGGAAAGGAATAATTAGTACTAGTATATCACTAAATGAGTGCCAGCTAAAGCCTATGCAAGAAGCTGCTTCTAGACCAGGGGTGCACAAACTTTCCTTGTCCAAGGTCCACATTGTCAGACTGTACTACTCCCAAGAGTCACAATAAATCGTTAAGGCGTATTCCCATTTGAGACATTTATGTGGCATATCAACAGTATTGTGGTGGTTCCACTTCTGGGACTCCAACATGTCGGGAGAATGGGGGTCCCCTGCTCGGCACTCTAGAGAAGAGAAGAGAGGAGGTGGCTGCACAAGGCTCTCTACAATGTAATTTAAGGGGGGGGGGGGTATAAAAACAGCCAAGTGTTTCATAGCTCCCATAGAAGGCGCTCAAATGCGACTTCCAAGTTCTGCACTGATTCCTTTGATCAGTGCAGGGAAGAAAAAACGGGATCTGCTGGCTAATGGCATCACTCTATTCTCTGCATTTGACAGCTGTGTCCTACTACACAATCAGGACATAGAGAAGCATGTCTGTGTTCCATGGTTGTGCATCATTGTTCTACACACTGCAGGCAAAGTAAACACTGGTTCCCCGATACTATGAATATGTGAACCCCACAGACTGCATATTAGCTCTAAAGTGGCAGGCAACTAGTATTCATGATGCCAGACATGTGCAAATTTACCACCCATCATGTAACTGGTAGGTACCTGCAAGGTAAATATGTGGACAAATAATCTGCCTGTGTGACATAACTAACACGGAGTGAGATCTCAAGTCTATTTTATGTACAGGATACAATGATTATCAAGATGCAATTCTGCAGTGTGGAAAGCTAAAAATAAAACTCTGCTTCTGATCAACAGCAGTTCCCCAACATCTTATTCTCAAACATGTTCTCTGGAGCAAGTGACCTCCCTGCTGCTTTGTTCCAAATCCCCTTACGTTTCCAACAACAGATGAGGTCTTATGACAGTCTGTTTGGGTAAATACTTGAATACAACATGAAAGAACAATTCTGGAACATCTTTTCTCAAAACTTTGCATTGTGCAGTACCTCTGTTATTCCTCCTGGAAACATATGAATAAATTGATCACTGGGCATTACTATTCTCCTCGTCGATGGGGCATGCCCCTGGGGACACAGTCTGACACTGTCCAATAAAAGCTGACTGTGCCAAACGGTGTCGAGGGACACTATGGAATAAAAGTGGAACGGCACAAAAAAGAAAGATGCTCCAGAATAGTTATATTCTGAGATATAAAAGTAGTTCCTAAAATAGTCATTTCAAGTGCGCTGACCGCTCCTCTTTTAGTGATATCATCAAATGCACTTTATGAAAGAATGTGGATACATAAAAAAGTTGCTGATGTAACAGAACACTGTAAACGGCTGCTTAAAAATATATCGGTGAGATTCCATAACTTTGCCCATTTCTGTATGCTGATCTAGGATTAGGTAAGGCCCTGATTTTCACTCATGCCAATGTTGCCGGGTTATCATTCATACACATGGGCATTTCAATCACATTTTAAAATTATTATGAGACACTATTATAATAAGGTAAATGTTCACTTGCAGACTCTAGCCTTATAAAAGCTACCAACATATTGGCTCTACCATAAGCTTCCTGGACTACCCAACAACTTGGCTTCTGTCATGGCAGCTAAACGTAAATGCCTTTCTCCAATTACAACAATGAATAAATAATTGACATTGAACAGGGAAGAGTTTTCCACGCCGGTTTTTAAATGGCAAACACAAGGTGATTCAACGTTCCTTGCCATCTACCTTGGACTTTTTTTTTTTTTTTTTTTTTTTTCATATTTCACTAAAAGCCAGAAGGAGAGAGGGAAATACCAAAAGAAAAATTAAATAAATAAAAAAAGGAAAAAAAAAAAATATACAAAAAGCAAAAGCTTATCTCACGACAATGATTATTAATGTATAAAAAGGGGAATCCCTTTCTGAAAGCCGAAAAGGGTAACATCTATTTTCAATGGATACCATTACAGCATTACCTCTTTATATTTATGATGAGCATCTTCTGAGGAAACTAGCAGCATTATGGCATAAAAAAAGAAGGTACCGAATTATTACCTCCACTAGGTTAATATTAGTCAGGAGAAAATTGTTGAGCTCAGTCTGTCTGTTTTCCACACACGTTTTCTGTGCCACTAAGTGGTAATCACCTTTTCAATTTTTAGGATGAAAAGACAAAGGAAAAAAAAAAAAAAGCACCAGGGTCCTTACAATCAGTAGCAATGTCTTAATGTACATGTGCTCTTCTTGTTCAGGAGCCCAAGAGAAGTGCGAAACCATTGATTTTTTTTGTCTTTTTTTTTTTTTTTTGGCAAAAGTGCAACTTACACCTGTTTTTACAGTCCGCTATGGCTGAAAGGTGCAATGACAAATGAGGGACAATTAATTCAACGTCCCTCTACAGTTCTCTGCTCCACAAAGACAAGGGATCTTTACATCCTCTATAGGGAACTTGTAATCATACGTGATCTCTTCATTCACGTTGATATATTGTTTGGAGTAGATAACAATCTTCTTTTGAGACTCCACAGTGATGACCTTTGCGTAGCAATTAGGCTGAAAAACAAAAAGTGTTACAAATAAGCACTTATACTTTATAAAACACTGCAACACTGATTCCCCCACAAATTGTATGCTTCATTAAAGTATCATCTCATTATATCCAGCAGTTAATAGGACCGTAAATAATTGGATTTCTTTACTTTGTAAAATCCTTTTTTTGTTGGAACCACGGGAAGGAAGGGGGGTGGGGCACAGTACCATGCGTATAGTTCCCTGCCACAAGGAGACTCTTATTAGGTATATTAAAAACAAAAACACAAAAAAAAAAAAAAAAGTGAGCAATATCCCTCCTCCAGGCACTAGGCTAAATCAGTTTGTGCAAAAGCAGTAGGAGACGAAAAACCCATATGGAGAGGCAACAGAAACCAAACATATCCTAATCTTGGGAGAAAACTGAACCAATCAACCAGAAAGCTCGGATCCAAAAAGAACCACACAGCGAGCGAGATCTGTGTCCTCCAAAAAAAAAAAAAATCCAAAAGAGAAATAGATTTTATGGCAAGTAAAAAAAATTATCTAATTTTCTTGTTAATATCATTGGAGGACGGTACCATAGCTCAGAGAGGGTGGGATAATTAAAAGGAACTGCCTTAGTGCACATGAGCTTGGAGTATCTTGCGGTCCAGGCTGGCACCAGAGGATGCCTTGGCATGAACCTCATAGAATTGGTAAAAGTATGCACCAAAGCCCAGGTGGCAGCCTTGCAGATCTAGGAGGATGATGCCTGATGCCATACAACCCAGGATGTGCACACACTGCCCGCGTGGAACGGGCAGTCAATCGAAAGGGAGGAACCTTGATCTTCGACTGGTAGGTTTCCCCGAACACAGACATAATCCAATGTGCAACGGTGGCTTTTGAGGCCTGTAGACCTTAGCATGGACATTCGTGAATCAACACTAAAGACTTTGACCAACAGAAAGACTCCGTAGCAGCAAGGTACATGCACACCGCTCTAACCACATCAAGAAAGTCGAGTAGCTGCTTTCAAGGATGGGAGGGAACAGGACAGAAGGAACGGAGAACTATGTCCTTATTGATGTGAAAGGCAGAGACTACCCTTTGGGATGAACACAAGTGGGTATTTGCTCTTCTCAAACCAGTGGAAATTAACCTCCCATGTGTGATGGTACACTTTGCCCGATCGGGTTCACGAGCCATCAGAATAGTCTAGGTGACCGATTCAGAGAGACCCCAAAATCTTAGAAACTTGGCTTCAACATCCACGCCCTTATAGCGAACCTTGGGGGAAGAAAGTCGGGCCGCTGGGAAAAAGGCCATGGAAAGTCTGTGAGCAGATTGAGGAGATCAGCATACCAGGTCCTGCAAAGCCAGTCTGAAACTACAAGAGCAGCTGGAAGGTTTTTGCCTTGACTCAGGGTCTGTGTCAGGAGAGGAAGCGTGGGAAAGAGCAGAAAAAAACGTGAACCCTTGTAGAGTGTTAACCGCGAGAGTGTAGAGCTCTGGGCACGAATTCTAGAACCTAGTAGATGGGATGCAAAACAGTCCACGTCTGGAGGTCCCCACTTTTATTTTAGATCTGGAGAAAAACTTAGGAGGTGGAGAGACCACTTCCCAGGCTTCAGACCCTCTCAACAGAGAAAGTCTACGACCCAATTGTCCATACCTGGCACAAGGACTGCTGATAAAAGCTGGAACAGGATAAGTGGCCCAACAAAGAATCAGAGGGAAACTCCTGCATTCCTTCATGGCTGAATTGTCATCCTGAACACGGACAGGACGACCATGAAGGAGAAGGGTCCAGTAAGAAACGTCTAGGAAAACGGCCCTCATCATCAGGAGATTGATTCACAAGGAGGCCTCCTCCTCTGACAACAGGCCCGAGCCACCTCTGAGGCTGGCGTCTTTAGAAATAACCAGCCACTTGAGAGATAGGTAGGCCTGCCACCAAAAAATCACGGGCGCAGATGGGAATTTTTTGTTACAGCGAGCACAAGCAAAGAAGGTGACAACCACCATGGAGCCTGGTTGTTTGAAAGAATCCTCCTGGGAGGAGTACATAGTTGATTAAAGAAAAAACAACTGACTGGCAAGAGACCATCTTCCCCAACACCCTCATGCAAAAGCAGATGGAGAACTATTCTGGGTTGGGTGGGCTCTATCTTGTCCACAGGGAGAAGGAACCTTGGTTGTTCTCGTATTGAATATCATCCCCGGGAATTACAAAAAAAGGTTGGTAAGCACATCCTAACAAAATGAAAAATGTGCAGGTGCAAGTACGATGTGACTGCAAACATTACATGTAAAGAATAAAACATTGCAACACCACTCTGCAAACACAAAGAATACCTATTACAATATATATAGAAATATATTTGCACTGCTGCTACGTTTACTTACAAAAGTGATCAAAATGTGCGCTAAGAACCTCATTTTTGTAAGTAAACGTAGCAGAGTGCTGTTGCAATGTTTTTTTCTTTATATCCCCAGGAATTATATGTTCTGGGACGGAGAGAGAGAGGATTTCCGTTGGATGACAACCCAACCGAAAGTCTGCCAGTTGTCCAGCATAATCCTGAGGTTGGAGAGTTCGTGTTCCCTGGAGGAGTTTTCACCAAGAAGTCATCCAGGTAAGGGATTACAGTAATTCCCCTAAATCATAGAGCCGTGAAAGCTGCCATTACCTTGGTGAAAATTGAGAGCAATGGCAAGCAAAAAACTGGAACTACTTAGAATCTAGAACCACCGAAACACGGGGGTGTACCAGACAGCACAGATCAAATCCTGAATGTCAGGATTGCTGGAGTGGCAGACGCTTGAGAGCCAGAACTATAGATTGCGATGGCCTGGATAGGTCTCCCATGGCCTGGGAT